>NC_133335.1:163004313-163027590 GCF_042186555.1 Aquarana catesbeiana
GCTAAAAATCGCAGATCGCCGCTATCACTAGTAAAAAAAAAAAAAAACAATAATAAAAATGCCATAAATCTATCCCTTATTTTGTGGACGCTATAACTTTTGGGCAAAACAATCAATATACGATTATTGCGATTTTTTTTTTTTTTTTTACAAAAAATATGTAGAAGAATACATATAGGCCTAAACTTATGAATACATTTGTTTTTTTTTTTTTGTTTTTAAATTGGGGGATTTTTTTTTAGCAAAAGTAAAAAATATTGTTTTTTTTTTCAAAATTGTACAGGGGGGTGGGCATGGCCAGGCAGGATCAGCCAGGTATTTCAGGTGATAGAAGGGGTCAAATAACACAGCACAAGCACTGTGCTGTATAATATGCTGCAAGGGAACAGGTTCTTTTTTTTAATTTCTTTTGAGTTAACAAACGCTTTAACCACTTCCGGACCGCCGCACGCCGTCCTGTCCTTACTTTGAAGGGGGATATTGTTGTTATGGCAGCAGCTAGCTGCTGGCGGTCCGCTTCAAGATAAAAGTGGTCTCTGCGGCGGATTCCCCGCAAGATCACTTTTATCGGTGGTGGGAGAGGGCCCCTCCTCCCGCCACGCTCCGGTGCCCTCCGCCGCTTACCGGAGCCGTCGGCAGCAGCGGAGGCGATCAGGTCCTTCTGCTAGCTGGGGAAGATGGCCCCCACCCATCTCCATGACACTGCAGGGCGGAATTCTTTTTTTAAATCACAATTTTTTTTTTATTGTATTTTAGTGTAAACATGAGATCTGAGGTCTTTTTTGACCCCAGATCTCATATTTAGGAGGTCCTGTCATGCTTTTTTTTTATTACAAGGGATGTTTACATTGTAATAGGAATAAAAGTGACACATTTAAAAAAAACAAAAAAAAAAAACAAACAGTGTAAAAATAAAAAAATAAAAGGTAAAATAAATAAGATTTTTATTTTTAAACGCGCCCCGTCCTGACGAGCTCGCGTGCAGAAGCGAATGCATACGTGAGCAGTGCCCGCATATGAAAACGGTGTTTAAACCACACATGCGAGGTATTGCCGCGATCGTTAGAGCGAGAGCAATAATTCTAGCCCTAGACCTCCTCTGTAACGCAAAACATGCAACCTGTATAATTCTTTAAACATCGCCTATGGAGATTTTTAAGGATAAAAGTTTGTCGCCATTCCACGAGCGAGCGCAATTTTGAAGCGTGACATGTTGGGTATCAGTTTACTCGGCCTAACATTATCTTTCACAATATAAAAAAAATTTGGTTAGCTTTACTGTTGTCTTATTTTTTTATTAAAAAAACTGTATTTTCTTCCAAAAAAAGTACGCTTGTAAGACCGCTGCGCAAATACGGTGTGACAGAAAGTATTGCAACGACCGCCATTTTATTCTCTAGGGTGTTAGAAAAAAATTGTATAATGTTTGGGGTTCTAAGTAATATTCTAGCAAAAAAAACTGTTTTTAACAACACATCTAAAAAAGAGGCTTGGTCCTTAAGTGGTTAAGTATGTTGTTCTGAATGCACAAAATGACAGGTTCACTTCAATGTTTTGTAATTTTAAACTATACAGTACGTTAGAAGTGTTTGTAACCATGTGGAGGAAATGAGTATTATCTGAACACAGAACATTAGTCAGCAGGCTGGGCTACTGTAAGTCTCCAGCCAGCATTCCACATTAAATAGTACAAATGACTCATACAAGATTCAGCTGTATTATGAAAGATTTTATAGGCTGTAAGCAGAATACTAAGGAAATGTGACTTCCACAGAACAAACATCTTATCAATAAACTTCTGCTCCTTTCTTTCATAATGCTTACAAAGAAATTTTTTTTTTTTTTTTACAGTTCAAAGACTGTTTGGTCTCTAGTTGCTTGTAGTGTAATTATGAAACTAACCTATCTGCTCCATCTTAGGGGGACATACTAAAAGGAATGGCAGAAGACATCCTGTCTGATTGTGGTGTAAAAATGAAACTAACCTATCTGCTCTATCTTAGGGGGACATACTAAAAGGAATGACAGAAGACATCCTGTCTAAATGTGGTGTAAATATGAAACTAACCTATCTGCTCCATCTTAGGACAGGCATCCTGTCTGATTGTTATAGTAAACGTCCTATTTTCAGATCTTTTATCATTTCTCCGTTACATACTTTTTGTTTTAGGTGATTTCCTCAAACTCTATGCAAATTATTTTACATCTGAACGCAAGGTCACAATAAAACCTAGGTCTGAAAAGGGGTTTATGAATTAAGGAGATAAGAAATGATATATAATTCCATATATATAAATATATTCCATATAATCAATTCAAACATAGAAAAATCTCTACATCTATACATCTTAATATACAAAAAAAATAAAAAAAATAAATAGAAAACCTTAGCAGTTGCCCTCTGGAAGATTTACCCCCATCCCGAACAGGCCATTTTTTTGCGATACGGCATTGCTTTACTTTAACTGACAATTGCGCAGTCGTGCCACGCTGTACCCAAATTAAATTCATGTCCTTATTTTCCCCACGAATAGAGCTTTTGGTGGTATTTGATCACCTCTGCGGTTTTTAATTTTTGCACTATAAACAAAAAATAAGCAACATTTAAAAAAAAAAAACAATATTTTTTACATTCTGCTATAAAACATACCAATAAAAAAAGAAAAGAAAAAATATCAAATTTTCTCATCAATTTAGGCCAATATGTATTCTGCTACATATTTTTGGTAAAAAAATCCCAATAAACGTATATTGATTGGTTTGAGCAAAAGTTATAGTGTCTACAAACTATGGGATATTTTTATTTATTTACAGTGGAACTTTGGTTTGAGTACCACGGTCATAGATGTGCACAGCCTATTGCATTAGGGTGTGCACCCCAAAGCTCAAACACATACTACCGATCTCTCATTTAGAGAGGGAAGGGGTCAGTAAATTACATATTTACCGGCCCCTTCCTCCGTTCATCCTAAAAGCAACAGCTGCCAGGAGAGGAGAGGAGGAAAGCCAGCAGTGGTGCAGGAGGAAGAGTGGGAGCTAGGGCAGTAGAGGGAATCTATGCTGCACAGGGTGATTAGGGTGTGCCTGGGCACACCTGGCACACCCTGTGCGCACACCTATGAACACGGTTAACAAGCGTTTTGAAAGATGAGGAACTTTTTTTTACAATTCTGACTCAGTTTGCCAGTGTTGTCGAGCAGAATTCAAGCTAATGGGGTGTGCAGCACCGCATTTGGCCAGAGATGTGGGGGCGCCAGGGACACTCGGAAAGGTTCGGAGCCGTTTGGAAATACTCGGAAACACTCAGAAATACTCTGTTTCCGAGTATTTCCGAGTGATTCTGAGTTCAACCGAGCTGTCCCCGAGTATTTCCGTGGCTCTCTGGCACCCCCCACCTCTGGCCACATGCGGTATTGCATGTAATAGAAGTCAATGCGAAACAAATTATCTTTGTTTCCATTGACTTCTATGGGGAAACTCGCTTTGATATGCGAGTGCTTTGGATTACAAGCATTCTCCTGGAATGGATTATGGTCGTAATCCAAGGTTCCACTGTATTATTTTTACTAGTTTCTGCATGTTAAAGTGGAGTTCCACCAAAAGATGGAACTTCCACTTTATGGATTCCTCCCCCCTCCGGTGTCACAATTGGCACCTTTCAGGGGGGAGGAGGGAGCAGATACCTGTCTAATACAGGTATTTGCTCCCACTTCCTGGCATAGATCACCGCGGTGATTGCGGTGACCTACGCCACTTCCGCCGCCTACCCCGTCCTCCCCTGCTGTATTCTGTGAGACACAGAATATAGCAGGGACCTGTGAGGATGCGCAGCGCAGCTCGCGCATGCGCAGTAGGGAACCAGGAAGTGAAGCCGCATGGCTTCACTTCCTTATTCCCTCACCAAGGATGGCGGCGGCAGCAGCCGAGAGCCGAAGGACGGATAGGCTTCGGCTCTCAACACCGCGGGCTCCCTGGACAGGTAAGTGTCCATATATTAAAAGCCAACAGCTGCAGTATTTGTAGCTGCTGGCTTTTAATATTTTTTTTCAGCAAACCTCCGCTTTAACATTCTCTCCAAACAACAGTGCAGAAATTTCCCATTCCCACAGTCAAAATCCCCCTTCCCGCACACATCTTTGCCCCTAAATCCCACGTTCCAGCTCAAACCCCCCCAATTCCCCACAAATCACCCCTCCTAGCACACTTCCTCTTTCCTTCCAAATCCCCCCTCCTAGCATAAATGCTCCCCTCAAATCCCCCCTCCTAGCACAAATCCTCTCCCCTAAATGCCACCTCCTAGCATAAACCCTCCCCCCAAATCTCCACTCCTAGAGGATGCATTAAAGCATAGCTCCCAACTGTCCCTGATTTCGAGGGACTCTCCCTGATTTGGAGCATTGTCCCTCTGTCCCTGATTTGGAGCAATGTCCCTCTGTCCCTCATTCCTCCTCATTTGTCCCTCATTTTGGTCTGATCTATATAGATCTATATACAATGCACTTTTTATCTATCAAAAAGTGTTTTCCAGTGCTAAACCTTTCATCTGATTCCTACATTGCTGCATTTGTAAATTCCAAAAGCATATATATAATGGAATATTAGTGGTAAAAAAAGCAATCTTGTTTTTTTTTTGTACAATTCTCCTTTAACCTGTTGCCACCTGCCCACCGTCATATGACGGCGGAGCGGTGCGGCTCTTGTTCTGATTCACACAGGGCATGCCCGCGATTGTGGGCGCGCAGCCCTGCTCCGTCGGTGTTGCCGTGTCCCCGGGACACAGCGCGTCACAGACAGGGGTGAACAACCGTTGGGCATCGCTGTTCACCATGTGATCGGCCGCGATTATGTCATGGCCGATCACAAAGGGGTATTCCCTGCTTTAGACCACGCATGCGCGCGATCGGGAGCGCGCAGAGCGGTCACGTCGGTGGCGGAGTGTTCCCAGGAACACTGCTCGTCACCGACAAGGGTAAACAGCCAATGGCTGGCGGCTGTTTACCACGTAATCACTAAATGTAAACAAAGACCGGTTACTAGCTGTTACCGGCTCTTCTCTCCTCACACAACGTTTCCAGTGTGAGGAGAGAAGAGCCAGGAGCAGTGAGTGACTGATCTATGTATTGTAGTGTATTGCACCAACACCACAGTAAAGAGAACCTCTCACATCGCCCCCCCCCATTACAGCTGTCACCCAACAGTCACCACATCAGTGCTTATAAAAGTGCACCTGTCACTCATCAGTGCCCACAAAGTGCACCTGTCACCTGTCAGTGCCCACAAAGTGCACCTGTCACCCATCAGTGCCCACAAAGTGCACCTGTCACTGTCAGAGACTGCTGTTAGCGGTGCAACTGTCACCCATCAGTGACCGCCATCAGTGACCGTCATCAGTGACCCATCCGTGACCCTCATCTGTCACCTATCAGTCCCATAAAGTGCACCAGTCACCATCAGAAACTGCCATCAGTGACTGTTACCTGTCACCCACCAGTGACCATCACACATCACCTGCTACCCACCAGTAACCGTCATACGTCACCTGTCACCCATCAGTGATCGTCACCTGTCACCGATCACCTGTTGCCCATCAGTGACCGTCACCTGTCGCCCATCAGTAACCGGCATTTGTCACCTGTCGCACAGCCCATCAGAAAAAATGTCCAAAAGATTCTATTCAAGTGAGGAGGCGTTCCAGATCCTCTCCATGACTAATGAGAGCAGCGGGGAGTTCTCATCAGATTCAAATGCCAATTCCGATTGTGAATCAAATTCAGCATTTGAACCGATCGATAGTAGTGGATCGGCAAACGAATCAGAGGAAGAATGGATCCCTCCTAAAAGATAAGGCGCTCTGGAAACCAGGCAGCCGCCAGCAATATACCCCAGGATCAAATTCCCAGGCCCAGTACCAGCGCTACTGCCAACGATATACCCCAAAACCAAAGGCCCAGTACCAGAGCTGCCGCCAGCGAAAGGCCACAAGAAATGCCCAGTACCAGCACTTCCACAGCATCACGCCCAAATGCCAGCACAGGAACTCCAACTACCAGCACTGGAGTGCCACGTCCCCCAAGAGCCAGGGCCGCTACTTGGCATCTCCCAGATGGTCTTGCCAATCCAGCATGGCTGCCTTCCGACTCAAGATCAGCAAGAATTCCCCCTTTTACTGCACAGCCAGGTGTGCAGGCCAATACCCAAAATTTTTCTGAAATTGATTGTTTTAATTTATTTTTGCCCAACACTTTGCTGCAACTCATCGTGGACCAGACCAATTTATATGCCTAGCAGCATATTGCCAACATCCCCCAATCTATATACGCCCGTCCATTCGAGTGGAAGGATTTGACTCTGGAGGAGTTCAAAATGTTTATGGGCCTCACCATAAACATGGGGCTTACAAAAAAAAAAATGAAGGACATGCCTATTGGTCCACCCACCCCATTCACCACATGCCCATTTATTCTTCTGTAATGTCCAGGTCCCGATACGAGATGATAATGCTCTTTCTTCATTTCAGTGACAACACCCAGTGCCCTCCCCGCAATCATCCAAATTATGATAAATTATATAAAATTCGCCCACTCATTAATTTCTTTTCCCAACGATTTGCAGAACTCTGTGTCCCCGATAAGCATATATGTGTAGATGAGCCCCTGGTACCCTTTTCAGGCCGGCTAGGAATAAAATAATACATTCCTAGCAAAAGGGCCAAATACAGAGTGAAATTTTATAAGCTTTGCGAGTGAGTCACGGGATATCTGTATGCATTCCGCATATACGAAGGAAGAGATTCCCAGCTCCAGCCCCCTGAGTGCCCTACATGGGCACAACTGGTAAAATTGTATGGGACCTGGCATACCCACTGCTGAAGAAATTTTACCACATATACCTGGATAACTTATACACACCAAAAGAAAGCACTATTTGTGTGAGAAAAAGGAAGCCGATCAGTGGGTACCGCTGACTCGATGTCCACCAGCACCCGCCAATCATTCAGTACACAGACAGAATGGCAGTCTGCCTATGTAAACAAGGCAGATTGCCTTCTGTCAGTAGGGAAGGCATGGATCATGTGTCTCTTCTAAGCAGGAACATGGATCCATGCCTTCCCCTAGTAAAAGCATCCCCCCACACTGTACACAGGCTAGGCTCACAGTTAACCCTTTTAACACCCCTGATGTTAACCCCTTTCCAGCCAGTGTCATTAGTACAGTAATAGAACATCATTTTAGCACTGATCATTGTATTAGTGTCACTGGTTCCCACAAAGTGTCAAAAGTGTCAGTTAGTGTCAGAATGTCCGCCTCAATATTGCAGTCCCGCTATAAGTGGCTGATCGCTGCCATGACTAGTATAAAAAAAAATTCCATAATTATAAACGCTATAACATTTGTGCAAACCAATCAATATACATTTGCTGGGAATTTTTTTACCAAAAATATGTAGCAGAAAACATATTGGCCTAAATTGATGAAGAAGTTAGATTTTTTTTATTGGATATGTTTTATAGCAAAAAGTAAAAAATATTGTTGAAAATTGTGGGTCTTTTTTTGTTTATAGTGCAAAGAATAAAAAAGTAGAGGAGATCAAATACCACCAAAAGAAAGCTCTATTTGTGGGAAAAAAGGACATACATTTTATTGGGTACAGTGTCGCACAAATGCAATTGTCAGTTAAAGTAGCACAGTACCGTATTGCAAAAATTAGCCTTGTCATTTTTCAGAATCATACTTGCCTAGCTGGATGCAACATCGATCCCATGCTGCATTTGTCCCCCGGCGCCTCTGCACTGAGAACTGGGCAATCGAACACCGCCGATGGCTCGGTTCTCTCGGCTCCCTGAGCAGAGAGCTGCTGCCTGTCAGTCAGCAGCTCTCCACTCTGCTCTTCAGTCCTCAGTCAGACTTCAGCCCGCTCTCTGATGAAAATGGGTCACAGGAGAAGCCCAGCCAAATGAGCTCAGGCTGGACTTCTCCTTTAATGACATCTGTTGTAGATAGAAACAGAAAGGAGAGTGAGTAGAAAGAGGAAAGAAATAGGGGATATATTTATTAAACAAAGCCTGTTTATCATGTAGTATTGCCGAGACACGCTCATTGACCATAATCCAAGACAACTTGGGCTTCACCAAGTCAAATGGGATAATGGCGGGACTTCCATGACCTGGCAATAGAGATTCTGGCTACCCCAAAAATAAATGCTATGAGTCTCCTCGCATGTCTCGGAGCTCCAGCCACCGGATGACCCAGTAGTGCCTGTCGTGGCGACTTAATGAGGTTCACCTGTGTGAGAGAGTAGATGAAATTGTATATGCAAATCCAAAATCACTTCACTTTTAGGCACATCCCCTAGACATGGAACATTGTGCCGTCCATACCGCACCCCTCTAAAACGGGGAAGCACCCGGGACACAGAAGGCCACTCTTGCTGGCACCATGTATGTAATAGCACTTTATAGTTTGCTTCAACATTCTTTCTTTCTTGTACATCACGGGACACAGAGCAGCCATATACATTACTACCTGGGTTATACGCCACCTTTAGGCGAATGGACACTGGTGAAACAAACAAAACAGGAAGTCCCCCTCTATATAACCCCCCCTCCCATACAGGAAGTACTCCAGTATTTCCGCCAGTGTCTGAAAAGGTGGATGGACACTTTTAAGTTCCCTGTGAGCTTCCATGCTGTAATCCCACACAGGTTCTTGAGAATCAAGGGACAGCTCTTCCAGATCGGATCCATTTCAAAAAGCTTCTATGCTAAGATAAATGGTACCCGAGCCTCGTAAAGAAGATTAAAGGATCAAGAGAGTACCCAAGAGAGTTACTTTCTTTCACCTCAAACCCAACCAAGTAAGCAGAATGGTGGCAAAACCTCACCAGGGATATTCTTTACTCGACAACTGCTTTTCCCACATGTCCTCATATGGAAGAGGAATGGAGGCAAATTAGGAAAACACCTTAGTGATGTCATTATGCATCTGGGGAGATCCTGGGAAGAATGCACTAGGTATCATTGTATGTCACATTTTGTCAGAAATTGACCTGTGCGCTGGCAAATTAGCATGAGAAATCTTGCTCCTGACACCCCCAGTCAGTACACTCTGCTCTCAAGCAAACTGGCATTCAGGCTTTAGCAAACCACATGCTGCTCTCACTAGAAGTTTGAGGTTAGCTAGGCGTTTGATATATTTGAGGTTAGCTAGGGGTTTGATATATATTTTTTTCCCCCTACATGTCCCTCTATGTTACCCTATGTGTCCATGCACACACAGGCATTTACAGGTGTTTAGAGGCAGGGAAATTGAAGGAAAAAAATCTGAATGCACCAAAATACTGTTCAGGAGAGGAGTTTGTGGGCTCAACACGCCTAAACCTGTGTCAACGTGTCTAAATGCACCTAAACGCTAGGCCCATTTAGTGCTTGAGCCCTCATTCATTTCAATGTCCAGAATAAATTAACATTCTGCCAAAGAAATGAATGAACGCCCAAATGCTTGATGCGTTTAAACCCATCTAAACACATTTAAAATATGCGGATTTAGGCACGTTTTTAACGCTGCTTTTCTCCTGGCAGGAGAAAGGCGTGCAGAAATGCTGTGTGTGCATGAGGCCTTAATATCCCTAGAAAGAGCATAGAAATTTCCAAAAACAGAAGTTAGTTAGAAAGTAAGACACGCATAAGCAAACAGTACTGAAAGATAAAATGGATAGACAAATTTACAGAAAATATGTTGCTCCTGCTGCCAGAGTTGCATGGATCACGTTGGTCATAAACTCCCGAACACACACACATATTTTATATTTTATTGATAACAGAGAGGTTCATGAAGATGCCCATGGGCAGGGTGAAACGCGTTGGTTGAAGTCCTTCTGGTGATGTCACATCTGGCCCATAGAATGCATGCCGAGGTGACTCTTCCAGAGTCCTGCTAATAGCGATCTTGCATGCTGTTTTTAAGGTGAGTGCATTACTATATAGGCATTTTTATTAATAAATTGATAATACTATGGCGGAGTGCCTCTTTATCTACAGTCAGGTGTAGGTCTCTTTAAATCAAACTCCCACAATCCTCTGGGCTCCTAGCATCCCCTGAGCTCTTTGACACACCCAGGGGATATAAATTCCAGCTCCTCCCTGCTTCTTGTGCTCAGAGAAACCCTGCCTGATGGGACAGCAGTGATTGGGCAAGTGAACTGTCACCAGGTGCTGGGTTCTCCCTTGTTAAGTCTGGTGTGTGGGCAACCAGCAAAGAGCACGCAGCATCTATCTAAGCCCCAATCACTGGAAAGGACTTTGCTACAGTCCATGTGGAGAGGCTGTCCATGCAGTGAGGTGGCCCTATCTTCAGCCACCAGAACCTCCTGACCAACAGCAGCAGTGCCAGTGTGAAGCCTGTGCCAGTCACAGATCCACCCAGCCAGGAGCTTTCCAGAAACTTCCTACATAAGGTGGACATGTGAGCTCTAATGTCTTCTCTCTCTTTCAGAAGTTGAACTGAACTCAGGAAACCATGTTAAACCACTGTAGTGTGTTTCTGCAAAACTGAAAACACACTAAAAAATGCATAGGTGTGAACCAGGCCTAATGCCGCGTACACACGGTCGGACTTTTCAGCTACAAAAGTCCGACAGCCTGTCCGACATACTTCCGGCGTACCTTCGGCGGACTTGCGGCAGACTTTCTAACGAACGGACTTGCCTACACACGACCACACAAAAGTACGACAGCCTAGTACGCGGTGACGTACACCAAGTCCGACGAGACTATAAAACGGAAGTTCAATAGCCCGTACGACACCCTTTGGGCTCCTTCTGCTAATCTCGTGTTTATCTCGTGTTAGTAGAAGTTTGGTGAGAGACAATTCGCGCTTGTGAGACTCGTATTTTTCAGTTCGTTTTAACTGTTGTTCAGTCTGTGCTTGTGAGGTTTGTATCTGCTTTTCAGTGCGTTTGGTCAGTTGGCATTGAGAAATCTTTGTTTTATTGTCCGCTCGTTCCTGATTTTCAGGTCGCTCTTCACAGGCCTTGCTGTTCTTCAGTGCGTTCTGTTTAGTGCGTTCTGACCAGCCGACCGTTTTGAAACCATGTTACCTGTACGTACTCGTCGTCGAGCTCGTGCATTGTATGTGTTTGGTGCTGTAGTTTATTCTTCAGACCAAGACCAGTCCATGAACAGGGCGAGGAGGAGTTCATGGACCAAGAATTGGTTGCTCCAGCGTGACCAGTTCTGTCACATGCCATTGCTCCGTGAGATCCGTGAGAATAATCCTGAGGATTTCAGGAACTTTCTCCGGATGACGGACCCTGTTTTTGACCGTTTGTTGGCTTTGCTGACCCCCTATATCAGCAGGCAGGATACCTGCATGAGGCAAGCCATCACTCCGGAGCAAAGGCTAGTTGCCACGTTGCGGTACTTGGCGACAGGGAGAAGCCTGCAGGACCTCAAGTTCTCGACAGGCATCTCCCCCCAGGCTCTGGGGATCATTATCCCAGAGACCTGTTCTGCCATCATCCAGGTCCTGCAGAAGGACTATATTAAGGTAAGATATTTTTCTTTTATTAGCATCACATGTTCTTTTATGTAATCTTTGATAATGTAATGTATTTCTTGCTTCAAACACTACTTACCATCATTGCAATATAGTGTGAATGTCCCCTTTTTATCCTCACACATGCTGGATTTTTTTCCTGTTATTTTTTGTCATGCATGTATATTTTCCTTCAATAACCTCCCCAGCATGCAATGATGGGAACATATCCACCTAGTCTACTCATTTTGAATGTATTTTGTTTGAGTGTATTTAGTGTGCTTATAATTAGCAATTAGCTTGATTTCCCAACCCCTCCCACCCCCCCCCCCCCACCCTCGTAAAAATTTGCTTGAATGTTCTGTGGTGTTGATTTGTCTAAAGCAAATATATGTTGCACTTTGCAAAATGCATGTGCACTCTACAAGTGCATTTGTTCCAGTGCTTTAGTAAATGAACAGAAGCTCTGCTGATTTCCATCATCAAATCATATGCAAGCCACAAAGTGTTTTCATTAATTGCCCTTGCATGTGATTGTGTACTCCTTGCAACATGAATGCCTTTTTACCTTACCTCATTTACTGTAAGCTGGTTAGCAACTGCACCTGCAGAGTGCGACAACTGCAGTCTTGTAGCCTTTTTAGTCCCTAAATTCCTGCGTGTCCTAAAAGTAATCTTTTTTAGGGATTTCACAACCCCCTAAAATGTAATCAATGTTCCATCAGAGGGGGTGAGCAATCTGATAAGTGTGCCTTTCCATATTAGTTATTCCAGAAGAATTAAATTATTTAATGTTATACTGATGCTGGGGAATAATGTTTTTAATTGTATAATTTTCTTGCAATGTTAGCTTCCAAATTAATGATTTTGGTTTTCTTGTTTGATTCCCCAGTTTCCTTCAACGCCACAGGAATGGCAGACTGTGGCATCCCATTTTGCCAGCCGTTGGGACTTTCCCAAATGTGGAGGGGCTATAGATGGGAAACATGTCCACATCGTGCCACCACCCCATTCGGGGTCATACTATTTTAATTATAAGGGGTTCCACAGTATTGTTTTAATGGCGGTGGTGTCGGCACACTATGAATTTTTATATGTGGACGTGGGGAAGAATGGCCGGATGTCGGATGGAGGAGTATTTGCCCAGACGGAGTTCTGCCAGCGTCTCCAGAGTGGTGGCCTGGGATTGCCACCTGATGCGGATAACGTGGAAGGACTCCCCTTTGTCTTCATTGCCGATGAAGCCTTCGCTCTGAGCAAGCACCTCATGAGGCCATTCCCCCAAAGAACCCTCACCCCGGAGAGGAGGGTTTTTAATTTCCGGCTGGCCAGAGCTAGAAGAGTGGTTGAGAATGCGTTTGGAATTCTGGCCAGCCGGTTCCGCCTGTTTCAAACATCCATTAATTTGGCGGAATACAAACTTAATTTTATCATTTTATCGTGCTGCATTCTGCACAACTTTTTACACAAACATTCTCTAAATTATATAGGAACAGTTGGGCCTGAGGCCGGACTTATAGATGACAACCTTACGGGCCTGGATACTGTCCGTACTGGCTTGGCCCCCCAAAGTGCCCGTCAAGTTAGACAGCAATATGTTAATTATTTTATGGGTAGGGGGGCCATTGCAATGGGCCAGGATATTTAATTTTTTTTAAATAAAAAAAAATATTGATGAAATCTGGAATTATATTTATTGCTTGCCTTTCTTTTGGGCTTTCTCCTAGGTTATGGTCGAGCAGTTGTAGTGCCAACTGTATTTTCCTTTTAAATGTCTAAATAAGCTCCATTGCCACTGTAAACAACTTTTTTACAATTATAACCAAACTGATACTGAGCATTGAAATAACAAACCACACATTTATTTAATTCCTATAAGGAGATGTTTTTATTAATCGTTGTTATGCATTCAGTTATGCATTTAGTAGAAAATGTTCATAGACAAAAATATAATGATATCTTATTAATAATTTGCAAAAATATAATTATATTTAAATATTTCTACATAATCCACAAAAAAATTTTTTTGCCTTTTTGATTTTCGCAAACAGGCTTTTTTTTTTTTTTTTGGAAATCCTTTTTTGTTTATTTGTTTGGTTTTTTAAAATCCTTTTTTTTTTTATTTATTTTTTTTTGTTTTTTTAAAGCAAGTTTTATTTTTTTTTTTGGTTTTTATAAAATCAAGTTTATTTTTTTTTGGTTTTTATAAAATCAAGTTTTTTTTTTTTTTTGGTTTTTTTAAATCAAGTTTATTTTTTTTTTGGTTTTTATAAAATCAAGTTTTTTTTTTTTTTTTTTGGTTTTTTGGAAAATCAATTTTTTTTTTTTTTGGTTTTTTTTAAATCAAGTTTATTTTTTTTTGGTTTTTATAAAATCAAGTTTTTTTTTTTTTTTTGGTTTTTTGGAAAATCAAGTTTTTTTTTTTTGGTTTTTTTAAATCAAGTTTATTTTTTTTTTGGTTTTTATAAAATCAAGTTTTTTTTTTTTTTTGTGGATTTTTTATGTATTTTCTAGAAACAGCCCTCCTTTTTTAAATTATGTTAAACAGCCATATATGTTCAGCCAAAAAAAAAAAGAGAAGGCCCAGAATGGGGTCAGCAAAACAGGAAATGAAGGACATGATCGATGTTTTGGGGTTTCAAAAAGGGCATTTAGATTCTACCCAAAACATCAATCATGTCCTTCATTTCCTGCTGCATACGATCCAGCCGATTACGCATTTCATCGATCTCCTTATTCCAGGCCATTATTTGACCAATTAGCCGTTGGGCACTGTCTGAGGTGAAATAGTCACTTCTTGTACCTAAAGTGGAATGAAACCAAAAAATGTGTTTAGAAATATGCACACATACATAGTTTACCTTACCATAATAAAGCTGTTGTCTCAGACACTGACCTGGTGGGGTGCCCATGTAGCATAATTCCTCCACATCCTCGGGGGTGGCACTGTTGCTTGAATCAAGCACAACCAGATCCCCTAAAATAGAGTAGAAAAATTACATTAAAGAAAAGACAGCCATGCATAGATTAACGTAAGCTGGTGTGTCAGACAATCACCTGGTGGGGTGCCCATGTCGCCCACCTCTCCTTCCTCCACATCCTCAGTGGGGCTTGGGCTGATTTCCCAATCATGTTGTTTGGCTTGGGGTGGACTGTCTTCTTGTTGGCTGAGTGAATTTTCCCCTATGTGAAACAAAAAATTAGTAATCTACTTAGCACACAGATATTTTAGTACATAGTAATTTTCAAACATTTGGAGTGAAGTGGTTTGTGTAGAGTTCCTATTTTACCTCAATATTTAAAATTATAAAGACATATCGGATAGATAGATATCTAGATATCAATATCTCGAAATATAGTTAATAATCTTTTGATCTCTCTCTCTCTCTCTCTCTCTCTCTCTCTCTCTCTCTCTCTCTCTATCTGGAACAAAATCTAAATATATAACTAAATGTAAAGAAAAAAAAAAGATAACTTAAAATATTCCAAAAGAATGTTTTACATTTCTATATCTATCTATCTATCTACCTATCTCTATCTCTCTCTCTCTCTCTCTCTCTCTCTCTCTCTATATATATATATATATATATATCTATATATATATATATATATATATCTATATATATCTATCTATATATATAGATAGATATATCTATAGATATGTAACGAGGTTTATTAAAAGATCGTTTGAAACGATGAGCAAAAAAATCGTATAGGAAGGAAAAGCACATGGAGCAGTATACAAGGTAATAAACACAAGAGAAAAACACGACAAGTACTTACTTTTTTTAAGCACTTTACAGATCCGTCTGTATTGATCCGGCTCCCTGAGCTTGAGGTCAGACCATCTTTTGCGAAGTTGATCCTTGGAGCGCTGGACCCCAAAAGAAGCCTGTAAAGTGTCCACCACCTTTGCCATTATTTTGGCCTTGCGCAAATTTGGCCGTGCGTACGGCCCATACTTCCCATCATAGTCCTTTTTTTGAAGAATGGCCACCATCTCCACCATCTCTTCAAAACTCATATTGGAGGCCTTAAATCTAGGCCTCGCAGATCTGGTTGACGTTCCAGCCTCCGGGCTTTTTTCGCTACCTGAGGTAGTCAACATGTCAGGTGTCTCCGCCATTATTTACCCCACTACGCGCCGTAACTAAAAATGGGCGGAGAACATGAGTTAAAATCGAACGTCAGGGGCGGGCGACGCAGGCGGAGTTTCACACATGCGTAGTGTATAAAGAGGGGCCTTGCGCACGTGTCGTACGTACGTTCTGTGCGTAGGTGATAGTGGACCAGGACGTTACAAAACGAAGGTAATTTTAAACTTTTTTTTTTTTTGGTTTTAGGTCATGACTTTGTAGCAAGCGGCCTATATGGCTTGATAGATTGATGAGGCCTACATAGGGAGAAGATGATGAGGGGTTAGCAGAAACCTAATAATAAGTGTTTTTTGTCTTGTGACTTTATCTTTTCCAGATATAATGAATCCCCTATTTAAGGATCCAGAGTTCCTTACAGCTTTCATATCTAAATATCGAGAGATGAGGAATTTGTGGGAGGTGAAACACCCTCAGTATTATGCAAAGCATGTGAGGAAGTCAACGCTGGAGAGACTTCTGTCCTTTGTCCAGGCGACCATCCCGGAAGCAACAATGGAGACATTGCTCAAGAAAATTGGGGTCTTGAGGAATATGTATAAGAGGGAGCATAAGAAGATCCAGGAATCAATGAGATCAGGAGCATCAGCAGATGATGTTTATGTACCCAGGCTGTGGTACTACAATCAACTCCGTTTTCTTGATGACCAGAATGAAGCTAGGGCATCACTTTCAACCCTTCCCTCCACCCTTCCCTCCACCCTTCCCTCCACCCCAGCAGAGGCTGATGAGGAGCAAGCTGGGTCTTCCATCCTGGATGAACCGCATATGACCATCTGGAGTCAGGTAAATTATATTAACAAATATTTACTGTACTAATATTAATGATGTTAACTGGATGTTATAATTGTCTAAAATAATTTTGGCCTCAAAATTGTGTATACATATCAATTGACAGGAGTGGCTAAATATGTTTGGCACCTGCTATAAAAAATTAGGGTGTCTGATTAGACTCTTTTATTAAAGAGATGTATTCACATTGAATTTGCTAGTCATGAGAAGCAAATTGTGTGTCATTGATGAACCCCAAATAAATAAATAAAACGATGTCCTTTTTTTATACACAGGATGAGTCCATCCAGGAGGAATGTGTGGAAAGTGGCAGGCAGGAGGAGACCGGGCCCATGGACAGCCTGGAGGAGGGCGGATTCTCCATCATCCTGGAGGAGGCTGGGCCCAGTGTCAGGCAGGAGGTGGCTGGTCCCAGTGAGGTGGCTGGTCCCAGTGAGGTGGCTGGGCCAAGTGAGGTGGCTGGGCCAAGTGAGGTGGCTGGGCCCAGTAGGAGCATGACCCAATCACAAGTGCTTCCCCTCCACCTTCCCAAAAAAAGGGCCAGGAAGGGGACGGTCACACAGGAGGCATCCCTGCGCCTCATGCAAGAGGCCACCCGTTTTTTGAGAAGCCCCCCCGAAGCAGAAGAGTCCTATGGCTGCTACTTAGCCAGCAGGCTTCTTCAAATGGATTGGGAGCAGCGTCTCATTTGCGAGCGCCTATTTGGGGAAACTATCCAGAAGGGGCTGCAGGGCACGCTAACCTGAAACACACAACTACATGAGGCAGCCCCCCCTCCTCCTCCTCCTCCTCCTGCCACAACTGAAACACCACAGCCACAGCCTCCAAAGAAGGCTACAGGGAAGGCTGCAGGGAAGGCTGCAGGGCAGCGTGGAGGAAAGGCTGCAGGGAAGAGAAGAAAGTGATGACCTGGGTTCAGTCTGGTCTGACAGAAGACGCAGGCTGTTGTAGGACCACAGTCTGGGGACATCTAGATCATCTGCTGGTGCTGTTGATCTCTGGGATTCTTGGACCAGATTGTGCTCCCTCTTATATGGACTCCTCAAGATCCCAATTTTCTTGTACACCGACTTTTTCCAGCGTTGACTTCCTCTTTATTTTATTTTGACCATGAACAAATGGATCTTTTTTGAGTTTAGCAAAAGACTTTATGTGTTTTCTTTTAAATCATTGATTTTACACACAATGTTAAATTAACAAGGGACAACAATCTCATTGAGTTTGAAAAAACACACCAAAAATACATTACTAATGTTAATAATGTTCAAGTGGTAAGTCTTGAAAATAAAAAAATCTACATAACCAAAAACGGTGCTTTGGGTTAACTTTATTTAAAAACTAAAAAATAAGCACTAGAAAAACAAAACTAGAATAATGGGTTCTTTGTGGTAACTTTACAAACCTAAAAAAAATAAATAAATAAAAGGTAAAAAGTATTATTAGTATGGAAACATTGTTTTTAAAAAGCATACTATATCATTCATGAGATCAAAAAGAGAAAAAGAATCCAGAAATCAGTTTGGGAGAACTCTGAATATGAACAGCAAAACACCTTCATTCTTTAGAGCATTCGTAAAGAAGAAATAAAATGCGCTGCATTCAATGATCACAGATTTTGCAGCGTGATGAATGTGCTACCTACAATACGAACACTAGTTTTACTAGACCGAGTGCTTCCGTTTAGTTTTTGCTTATGAGCATGCGTCGTTTTTTTGTCCGTAGGACTAGCATACAGACGAGCGGACTTCGGGGTCCGTCGTAGTTACGACGTAAAGATTTGAAGCATGTTTCAAATCTAAAGTCCGTCGGATTTGAGGCTAAAAAAGTACGTTGAAAGTCCGGAGAAGCCCACACACGATCGGATTACCAGCCAGCTTTAGTCCGTCAGCGTCCGTTGGACTTTTGTAGCTGAAAAGTCCGACCGTGTGTACGCGGCATAAGGCTTCATTCCCACTTGTTCAACTTGTCCTTCAACAGTTGTCCATTATCACTGGTCAAAGCCAAAGTCGTATCCAAGTCGTATTTTTTTGGTTTTTATAAAATCAAGTTTTTGTTTTTTTTTGGTTTTTTTAAATCAAGTTTATTTTTTTTTTGGTTTTTATAAAATCAAGTTTTTTTTTTTTTTTTTTGGTTTTTTGGAAAATCTATTTTTTTTTTTTTGTTTTTTTTTAAATCAAGTTTATTTTTTTTTGGTTTTTATAAAATCAAGTTTTTTTTTTTTTTTTTGGTTTTTTGGAAAATCAAGTTTTTTTTTTTTGGTTTTTTTAAATCAAGTTTATTTTTTTTTTGGTTTTTATAAAATCAAGTTTTTTTTTTTTTTTGTGGATTTTTTATGTATTTTCTAGAAACAGCCCTCCTTTTTTAAATTATGTTAAACAGCCATATATGTTCAGCCAAAAAAAAAAAGAGAAGGCCCAGAATGGGGTCAGCAAAACAGGAAATGAAGGACATGATCGATGTTTTGGGGTTTCAAAAAGGGCATTTAGATTCTACCCAAAACATCAATCATGTCCTTCATTTCCTGCTGCATACGATCCAGCCGATTACGCATTTCATCGATCTCCTTATTCCAGGCCATTATTTGACCAATTAGCCGTTGGGCACTGTCTGAGGTGAAATAGTCACTTCTTGTACCTAAAGTGGAATGAAACCAAAAAATGTGTTTAGAAATATGCACACATACATAGTTTACCTTACCATAATAAAGCTGTTGTCTCAGACACTGACCTGGTGGGGTGCCCATGTAGCATAATTCCTCCACATCCTCGGGGGTGGCACTGTTGCTTGAATCAAGCACAACCAGATCCCCTAAAATAGAGTAGAAAAATTACATTAAAGAAAAGACAGCCATGCATAGATTAACGTAAGCTGGTGTGTCAGACAATCACCTGGTGGGGTGCCCATGTCGCCCACCTCTCCTTCCTCCACATCCTCAGTGGGGCTTGGGCTGATTTCCCAATCATGTTGTTTGGCTTGGGGTGGACTGTCTTCTTGTTGGCTGAGTGAATTTTCCCCTATGTGAAACAAAAAATTAGTAATCTACTTAGCACACAGATATTTTAGTACATAGTAATTTTCAAACATTTGGAGTGAAGTGGTTTGTGTAGAGTTCCTATTTTACCTCAATATTTAAAATTATAAAGACATATCGGATAGATAGATATCTAGATATCAATATCTCGAAATATAGTTAATAATCTTTTGATCTCTCTCTCTCTCTCTCTCTCTCTCTCTCTCTCTCTCTCTCTATCTGGAACAAAATCTAAATATATAACTAAATGTAAAGAAAAAAAAAAGATAACTTAAAATATTCCAAAAGAATGTTTTACATTTCTATATCTATCTATCTATCTACCTATCTCTCTCTCTCTCTCTCTCTCTCTCTCTCTCTCTCTCTCTCTCTCTATATATATATATATATATATATATAGATATATATATATATATATATATATATATATATATATATATATATATCTATCTATATATATAGATAGATATATCTATAGATATGTAACGAGGTTTATTAAAAGATAGTTTGAAACGATGAGCAAAAAAAATCGTATAGGAAGGAAAAGCACATGGAGCAGTATACAAGGTAATAAACACAAGAGAAAAACACGATAAGTACTTACTTTTTTTAAGCACTTTACGGATCCGTCTGTATTGATCCGGCTCCCTGAGCTTGAGGTCAGACCATCTTTTGCGAAGTTGATCCTTGGAGCGCTGGACCCCAAAAGAAGCCTGTAAAGTGTCCACCACCTTTGCCATTATTTTGGCCTTGCGCAAATTTGGCCGTGCGTACGGCCCATACTTCCCATCATAGTCCTTTTTTTGAAGAATGGCCACCATCTCCACCATCTCTTCAAAACTCATATTGGAGGCCTTAAATCTAGGCCTCGCAGATCTGGTTGACGTTCCAGCCTCCGGGCTTTTTTCGCTACCTGAGGTAGTCAACATGTCAGGTGTCTCCGCCATTATTTACCCCACTACGCGCCGTAACTAAAAATGGGCGGAGAACATGAGTTAAAATCGAACGTCAGGGGCGGGCGACGCAGGCGGAGTTTCACACATGCGTAGTGTATAAAGAGGGGCCTTGCGCACGTGTCGTACGTACGTTCTGTGCGTAGGTGATAGTGGACCAGGACGTTACAAAACGAAGGTAATTTTAAACTTTTTTTTTTTTTGGTTTTAGGTCATGACTTTGTAGCAAGCGGCCTATATGGCTTGATAGATTGATGAGGCCTACATAGGGAGAAGATGATGAGGGGTTAGCAGAAACCTAATAATAAGTGTTTTTTGTCTTGTGACTTTATCTTTTCCAGATATAATGAATCCCCTATTTAAGGATCCAGAGTTCCTTACAGCTTTCATATCTAAATATCGAGAGATGAGGAATTTGTGGGAGGTGAAACACCCTCAGTATTATGCAAAGCATGTGAGGAAGTCAACGCTGGAGAGACTTCTGTCCTTTGTCCAGGCGACCATCCCGGAAGCAACAATGGAGACATTGCTCAAGAAAATTGGGGTCTTGAGGAATATGTATAAGAGGGAGCATAAGAAGATCCAGGAATCAATGAGATCAGGAGCATCAGCAGATGATGTTTATGTACCCAGGCTGTGGTACTACAATCAACTCCGTTTTCTTGATGACCAGAATGAAGCTAGGGCATCACTTTCAACCCTTCCCTCCACCCTTCCCTCCACCCTTCCCTCCACCCCAGCAGAGGCTGATGAGGAGCAAGCTGGGTCTTCCATCCTGGATGAACCGGATATGACCATCTGGAGTCAGGTAAATTATATTAACAAATATTTACTGTACTAATATTAATGATGTTAACTGGATGTTATAATTGTCTAAAATAATTTTGGCCTCAAAATTGTGTATACATATCAATTGACAGGAGTGGCTAAATATGTTTGGCACCTGCTATAAAAAATTAGGGTGTCTGATTAGACTCTTTTATTAAAGAGATGTATTCACATTGAATTTGCTAGTCATGAGAAGCAAATTGTGTGTCATTGATGAACCCCAAATAAATAAATAAAACGATGTCCTTTTTTTATACACAGGATGAGTCCATCCAGGAGGAATGTGTGGAAAGTGGCAGGCAGGAGGAGACCGGGCCCATGGACAGCCTGGAGGAGGGCGGATTCTCCATCATCCTGGAGGAGGCTGGGCCCAGTGTCAGGCAGGAGGTGGCTGGTCCCAGTGAGGTGGCTGGTCCCAGTGAGGTGGCTGGGCCAAGTGAGGTGGCTGGGCCAAGTGAGGTGGCTGGGCCCAGTAGGAGCATGACCCAATCACAAGTGCTTCCCCTCCACCTTCCCAAAAAAAGGGCCAGGAAGGGGACGGTCACACAGGAGGCATCCCTGCGCCTCATGCAAGAGGCCACCCGTTTTTTGAGAAGCCCCCCCGAAGCAGAAGAGTCCTATGGCTGCTACTTAGCCAGCAGGCTTCTTCAAATGGATTGGGAGCAGCGTCTCATTTGCGAGCGCCTATTTGGGGAAACTATCCAGAAGGGGCTGCAGGGCACGCTAACCCGAAACACACAACTACATGAGGCAGCCCCCCCTCCTCCTCCTCCTCCTCCTGCCACAACTGAAACACCACAGCCACAGCCTCCAAAGAAGGCTACAGGGAAGGCTGCAGGGAAGGCTGCAGGGCAGCGTGGAGGAAAGGCTGCAGGGAAGAGAAGAAAGTGATGACCTGGGTTCAGTCTGGTCTGACAGAAGACGCAGGCTGTTGTAGGACCACAGTCTGGGGACATCTAGATCATCTGCTGGTGCTGTTGATCTCTGGGATTCTTGGACCAGATTGTGCTCCCTCTTATATGGACTCCTCAAGATCCCAATTTTCTTGTACACCGACTTTTTCCAGCGTTGACTTCCTCTTTATTTTATTTTGACCATGAACAAATGGATCTTTTTTGAGTTTAGCAAAAGACTTTATGTGTTTTCTTTTAAATCATTGATTTTACACACAATGTTAAATTAACAAGGGACAACAATCTCATTGAGTTTGAAAAAACACACCAAAAATACATTACTAATGTTAATAATGTTCAAGTGGTAAGTCTTGAAAATAAAAAAATCTACATAACCAAAAACGGTGCTTTGGGTTAACTTTATCTAAAAACTAAAAAATAAGCACTAGAAAAACAAAACTAGAATAATGGGTTCTTTGTGGTAACTTTACAAACCTAAAAAAAATAAATAAATAAAAGGTAAAAAGTATTATTAGTATGGAAACATTGTTTTTAAAAAGCATACTATATCATTCATGAGATCAAAAAGAGAAAAAGAATCCAGAAATCAGTTTGGGAGAACTCTGAATATGAACAGCAAAACACCTTCATTCTTTAGAGCATTCGTAAAGAAGAAATAAAATGCGCTGCATTCAATGATCACAGATTTTGCAGCGTGATGAATGTGCTACCTACAATACGAACACTAGTTTTACTAGACCGAGTGCTTCCGTTTAGTTTTTGCTTATGAGCATGCGTCGTTTTTTTGTCCGTAGGACTAGCATACAGACGAGCGGACTTCGGGGTCCGTCGTAGTTACGACGTAAAGATTTGAAGCATGTTTCAAATCTAAAGTCCGTCGGATTTGAGGCTAAAAAAGTACGTTGAAAGTCCGGAGAAGCCCACACACGATCGGATTACCAGCCAGCTTTAGTCCGTCAGCGTCCGTTGGACTTTTGTAGCTGAAAAGTCCGACCGTGTGTACGCGGCATAAGGCTTCATTCCCACTTGTTCAACTTGTCCTTCAACAGTTGTCCATTATCACTGGTCAAAGCC
>NC_133335.1:163028090-163048684 GCF_042186555.1 Aquarana catesbeiana
AGAATATAATTTTTATGATTTCGTTTGAAAGTGTTTTTTTATTGGGATAGCCAATCAATAAACTACAACAGCTAAATAACTGTAACTTTGAATAAAAGAAAAAGTTAAACAAGGTCATGCTTAATTTATTATTTTAAATGGTTTGGGGGATCCCCTTTCTTTTTATTGTTACAATCCAAGCTGCTATTGCCATGCAATCAGACTTTTGGCACGTTTTGTTTAAATCTGCAGCACTTTTCTAGAAATTAGCAGAGTAGGAACAGCAGTGGTAACAAAGATCCACATTGCTTTGCATGCTCAGAATGATTAAACCTGACAGCACCCTCAGTGAATTTTGTATTGTTATGTTGGTGAAAATCTGTTACTCGGTCTAATCAGTGCTCTGACGTGTTTTTTTTTTTTTTGCACAGTGCCTCTTTGATAATCTAGAAATTTAAATATGTTACCAAGAATAAGACATCTAGTCATCCTATAAATAACCAGCTTTAGGGGCAAATATTTTTTTCAACATGTCCCGAGAAATAAATTAGGCATGACAATCTTTTTCAAGGCATGACAACTTTTTTTTTTTATGATTATTAAAATGTATGTAACCTTTTTTTTGCTCCCCTGGTCTGTTATATATAGCACTGAAAGTGTTCTGTTATATCTGTTCAGTAAGTGAAAAAAATACCTGTTTATCCTGCCAGAAATGTTGTGAGTTGATACTAGGCATGGCAATCCGTTTAGTAACAAATCGAAATTAAGCTGAAATTTGAATCTTTCAGACATTCGGATGCATTCAAACGTCCGAAGAAATAAATAAGGAATTTCAACGAATACGAAAGGAAATGTAACAAAGGAATTTGGCATGATTCGTTAATTTGTTAAAGGTCTAATGAAACAGCAGGTCAACTCCTAATGGCATAATGTGATCTGAATTAATTATATTGATTTGTTTTTATTCTATTAGTGAGCAACTGAGCAATAGGAAAGGAATTTATATGTCCGTAAAATATAACAAATTAATAATTTACTAAATTCAAATTCATTCTTTATTCCAGATGCTTTGGAATGACTTTTTTCTAGTCCAATCAGTTGATTCCTTTTGTGTTGGGGGCTGGATTACTGGCACGGAGTAAATCAAACGAAATAAGTCAAAAGACTTTCCGAATTACGAATCGTTATCACGAATAAATATACATACATAAATAACAGATTATCCAAAAACAAAACAATTAAACAATAAAATGAAATGATTCTTTATAAAGAATATCTATACACTACAGAAATAACAAATTATCCAAAAATGAATTAACGTAACATAACGAATATAACAGAACTAAATAATGTATTTTACGAATGAAAACAAAACTAAACAAAATTTTCCGTCATACAAAAGTCTAGTTGATACCTTTGTGTGCTGCACATTTTTCCCAGCAATGTCTGAGGACTGCAGAACCCCAACCCTCTATGATACGGAGATGAGGAGAGGGGGAAGTGTTCAGAGTGGTTTCTCATGCTGTGTGCTTGATCCAGGTCAGTGACTTGTATCCAGTGGGAACTAGCATTTTCAGAAGAAGGTCAGCAATGGCAACCTTCATATTTCTTTTAGCTCAACTTGCTTTTAACTATACGGTGACAGGCTACTAATTGCTTTCAAATGCTTTAACATACCAAATGTAAAATAAGTCCCCTATTTTGTAGAGAAAAATGCAGATATTTAAACAGTTTTTTTTCCACTTAAAACAGTAATATTAAATGTATTTAACAAAATATTGAAGGCATTGAATCCTTCTCACAGAATGATTTGGCAAATACACTTACATTATTAAAAAAATATATACCTTTTATTACAAATTCTTTAAAAAGAGAGTAATTGGGGTACTCTCTTTTTGAAAGAATTTGTAATAAAATGTATGTGCCAATTCATTCTGTGAGAAGGATTCAACACCCATAAAATTCCTATGCTTGTCGAATTATTTTTTTTCTACATAGTTTTCGGATGTGGTGTTAATTAATACAACTGGACTGATTCATAATTAACAATCTATTTAACAAAATATATAACTTGTGTTTACCTGGTTGCTACAAAATTAGAATCTATGTTAAAATAATGTGCAGGTTTATTTAATTTTAATAACATTTATTTAAAACTAAAAAAAGGGAATTTGATCAATGCAAAATACTGGTGTGATAAGCTTTTTAAGGCAGCTGTCATTTTCTGACACTAAGGCAACACAGTAGTCCTGGGGTATTGAAACTGAACCATTTCAAGTAGCATTGTTATGTCAGAACTGGCATGCAGTCCTGAATAGACATGTGCGATTAGTTTCGTACGAATCAAAAATTCATACGAATTTCCGTAAAATCGTACATTTCGGGAGGATCCGAAATACGAATTGCTATGCTTCTGAATTTTGTACGACATACGAAATTTCGCTTACGAATTTTGGATCCAAATTCCTAACGAACATTCATAATTGTTATGAAAAATTAGCAAACCTAAAAGTTAAAAACCCAGGAAGTCTGCACAGCACAGGGATGGTGGGAGCCCCTCATAATGTTAAATTCACCATAACAAACATTCATAATTGTTACGAAAAGTTAAAAAAGTTTAAAAAAGTATTTCGTATGAAATTTCGGACACGAATTACGAAATACTAATTAATTCTAATACAAAATGGAACGGAACGAAACGAAACAAATTTATTGACGGTGCACATGTCTAGTCCTGAAGTCATAGATTGGCAGCTTTTATGTGAGATATGTTATAGGCTATAATAATAAATGCTGTGTTGAGATACTTGTAATAGCTGTTGTAATATTTTCTGATATATTACTACACTCGTCCAAAGCAGAGCTTTTGTTTTTAGTTTATTTTTATTGCATAATATTATTTTAAATTATACTCTTTGCCATTTGATTAAAAATGTAATGTAATAGTTTTTATTTATACATTTTAAAGTTGTTCTGCATTTTTACAATCAATAAACAGAAAATATTTGTTGTATAGATGAGAAAATATTAAGAATAACAGAAGGGATAAATATATGAATGCCAGTGAGCAATATAAAATAGTATAGGTATTACTCTTTAAGTAATAAAATACTTAACCAGTTCTGGAACTTTGATATAGCTTTGGATATATGGTTTATGTTTAAAAAATAAATATTAATTATGCTATAAATGTATTATTTGTATTTTTTTGAGACTATTGTAGAAAATTCACATAAACCAGTGGGTTATTTAACAAGTCAATAAAGCAGAAAAGTTTGTTATTTCACTTAAGTAAAAATCTGAATAAATTCTAAAAATCTGTTTTCTGTATTATAAAAGTGTTGAAGTACAGTTATACAATACAAATATTTTTTTTATTAGATTTATATTTGGTGCTTGGTATTTCAATTATCCAATTAGTTTAAAGGAAACAAACGAGAAATACCTTTTTAATCTGGTCATCATTTGAAATTTGCCTTGTTTTATTTTTACCACCATACCTGAAGTCTTTATTTTAATATTGCTTCCAAAACCCAATAACAGTCTTTGATGTTTTGCTCAATCACAAGTGAGAGGGATTGTTGAAGAAAACCTTGGCTTGTGTTCAAGCATCCAATCACATTTGGAGAATTCTATATCTGAAATTTGTATTAAGCATATCAATCTTCTAACAAAATAAACGGGCGAGTGTAAAGCTTGTTATTTTAGTAAATCACTCCAAAAATGTCCCCACAGAAAAACATAGCAGACATCCTTCAAGGATCTTGTCTCATTTTTTCATCTAAAACTAGAATGTCATATATTCTTAAGAAAATAAGAAAGATGCAATGTGATACTTCCTATGTGACATGGCCCTAAATGAATTATGACTTAACATGTATCAAAATTTCCAGGACAAAGGAAAGAATTTTATCTTTCATTTCTAAATATCATCTGGATTAAACTGTCACTGCTGTAAGCCATGTAAGCAATTATTCTATTTAGGGCCAGTTCACACCATAGAAAAACACAGTCTGGATGCGTTCCAGGTGCTTTTCTGCATGCGCATGTTTGATGTGTTCCAGTTCATTTTTGATGCATTTTTGGTGTGTTTTTGATGCAGTCCAGTGCTTCCCCCCCCCCTCTTTTTTCTTAACCTTAAATAAGGACAAGTGTGTTGTAGTGCGTTTTTGGTGCATTTAGGTGCGTTCCGGTGCGTTTGATGCGTTTTACAGCGTTCCAGTACAGTCCATTTCAGAAAAAATGCAGCATGTTCTACTTTTTTTTCTTGCAACTGGAACGCACTGGAACTGCAAGCACTGGTGTGAACTATTCCATTGAAAACCATATGCGTTTTTGATGCAGAAAATAAACGCACTGGACTGCATGTGGTGTGAAAGATTATGACTGCTGACAAGAGAAATAATTGTTACATTTGTTTTTGATGCAGTCCAGTGCTTCCCCCCCTCTTTTTTCTTAACCTTAAATAAGGACAAGTGTGTTGCAGTGCGTTTTTGGTGCATTTAGGTACGTTCCGGTGCGTTTGATGCGTTTTACAGCATTCCAGTACAGTCCAGTTCAGAAAAAATGCAGCATGTTCTACTTTTTTTTTCTTGCAACTGGAACGCACTGGAACTGCAAGCACTGGTGTGAACTATGCCATTGAAAACCATATGCGTTTTTGATGCAGAAAATAAACGCACTGGACTGCATGTGGTGTGAAAGATTATGACTGCTGACAAGAGAAATAATTGTTCCATTTTTCTTGTTTCAAATGGAGTAGTATATTTCGAATTTAGATTGTATTGTCCTATAGGATTCAGAACATCCTTATAGTATTTTTTCCTGGTTGTCAGATCTCAGAAGTGGTGATTGCAACAACCTTGTTCTAACCTTTGTTCTGAAGTGAATATGCTTCAGTCAACTGTACAGTAAATTCATACTGTTATTGCTGATGTGTCCGAAAATATGATTAGTAGATTATTATTTTAAGTAAAGCAAAGAAAAAAAGAAACTTTAAAAGTATATAATTACTTAAAGTGATTGTAAGGGTTCATTTTTTTTTTTTTAATAACAAACATGTCATACTTACCTCCACTGTGCAGCTCGTTTTGCACAGTGTGGCCCCGATCCTCGTCTTCTGGGGTCCCCCAGCAGCTCTTGCGGCTCCTCCCCACATCAGATAACCCCCTAGGAGAAGCGCTCTCACAAGGAGGTTACCTTGCCTGCACGCTCCCAAGTCCAGCATTCAGCCTCCATAGCCGCTGAATGTATGACTCGGCCCCGCCCCCCGGCGCCTGCGTTATTGGATTTGGTTGACAGCAGTGGAAGCCAATGGATGCGCTGCTATCAATCTATCCAATCAAGAGCCGAGAACCCTGGGCAGAGAGACAGCGCATCACTGACGGGTCAAGTTCCAGGGCTCAGGTAAGTAAAACGGGGGGCTGGGGGGCCGGTCACTGCCAGGTGTTATTTCACCTTAATGCATAGGATGCATTAAGGTGAAAAAACACAAAGGTTTACAACCCATTTAAAGTGCTACTAAACCAACAACAGTAAAACTGTGGAATGGGTTAATCCTCTGCATTGTGTAAAATAGCTGTTTGATCCTGTCTTCTCTGATTCTCCCCTTCTTCCATGGTCCATAATCCATCACCTGATCATTCAGAGCCTTCGGGGCGCCCTGCACATGCTCAGTTAAGTGTGTATTGCTAGAGAGGTTTTTTTGGGGGGGTGCACAGGGCATAGGGCCAATCAGCACTGCCCAGACAAAGGGCCAGGGGTCATGCAGCCTCATAGGACAATCAGGGGAGAATGAAAACTCCTCTTACAAGCTTTAACCATTGCTCGGCCGGCCACTGATAGAAGTCACAGAACTGCTATATACTGCTGATGAGAAAAGGTATTTAGCAGTTTATATTTTCTAAAATATTTGCATTTTCGTGTTCTGTGCACTGTGGAAGACCAGATATAGTGAATGTAGGCTGCTGGGTTTGGTAACACTTTAAAGTGGAACTCCACTTGATGGGACAAACTACCAGTCACATGATCACTGTGACAGCCAATCACAATAGCCACATGACTGGGAAGTCCATGTAATGCTTCCATCAGCTATAAAGGGCTAGATACATATATGTTTACTGTTTAATTTGTAAAAGAATCTGTACATCTACTAGTTACTGCAGTGCACTCTAATGCCCCGTACACACAATTGGACTTTCTGACAATAAAACCTGTGGATTTTTGTTTGAAGGTTGTTGGCTCCAACTTGTCTTGCATACACACGGTCACACCAATGTTGGCCAACAATTACAAATGTGGGAACGTGGTGAAGTACAAGACGTACGACGAGCCGATAAAAAGCAAGTTCAATAGTCATGTGATATCTCCATTATGAACGCTAGTTTTACAAGACCGAGCGCTTCCGGTTCTTACTTGATTCCGAGCATGCGTGGACTTTTGTGCGACGGATTTGTGTACACATGATCGGAAAGTCCGACAACAAAGTCTTGTTGGTCGAAAATTTAAGAACCTGCTAGCCAACATTTGTTGGCGGAAAGTCCGACAACTAATGTTTGATGGAGCATACACACGATCGGACTTTCAGCCAACAAGCTCACATCCAACATTTCCCGTCGGAAAGTCTGACCGTCCGACCATAAGAGTTAAAAAAATAACATGCTTTGTATAGTTATAGTTGTTACTAGAGACTTACCTGTATCTGAAATAAGTATAATCTCATTGGCTTACCTTTAAATAGACTATCCCCCCTTCAGTCAATCATGAATGCTGCTGCCAGACTCCTCCACCTTACAAACCGCTCAGTGTCTGCTACCCCTCTCTGCCAATCCCTCCATTGGCTGCCACTCGCCCAAAAAATTAAATTCAAAATACTAACAATAAGTTACAAAGCCATCCACAACTCTGCCCCCAGCTACATCACTAGCCTAATCTCAAAATACCAAGCTAATCGCCCTCTTCGTTCCTCCCAAGACCTCCTGCTCTCTAGCTCCCTCATCACCTCCTCCCATATCCGCCTCCAGGACTTCTCCCGAGCCTCGCCCATCCTCTGGAATTCCCTACCCCAATCTGTCAGACTGTCTCCAAGCTTATCCACTTTTAGGCGATCCGTGAAGACGTTCCTCTTCAGAGAAGCCTATCCTGCCTCCTTCTAACAACTGCACTATTTTCTCCATTAGCTCATCCCTCACAGCTATTACCCTTTTGTATAACTTGACACTCCCTCCTAGACTGTAAGCTCTAATTAGCAGGGCTCTCTGATTCCCCCCTGTATTGAATTGTATTGTAATTGTAATTGTACTGTCTGCCTTAATGTTGTAAAGCTCTGCGTAAACTGTCGGCGCTATATAAATCCTGTATAATAATAATAATAATCAGGATAGCCATTTTTTTATCATATGAAAGTGAGGTGGCACTTTCTTGTTCTAGGAAAACTGATTGATGACAAATAAAGGGGATATTTATATTCTTTAGTTGCAAAGGTTTATATGTTTAACAACCTCATTCATGTGTTCAAATTGGAAGATTTTAGAGGTGATCAACGCTGTAACTTGATATGATTTGTACTGAGGTTCACCAGCCTAATATTTGGTGAGAAGTTAAAAATAATATATTCAGCAGTGGCTTAACTGAAAAAGACCAATCCTCCTCTATTCTGGAATAATAAAAGTATCAGTCAGTACTCATCTTGAGTTTAAATAACTCATTAAATGTAAAGTCCCAACTTTAAGAATTTAGGACTGGAAATTGTATCTATCGTTCAGGTTAAAGACAGAATAAGATTTCAAGTCCCAAATGATTTGCTTTTTAAATAAAACTGTCTCTATGAAAGTTTTGACAAGAGGATTCTATCAACTTAAAGTACATTCCAGGGTCTGGAAATGATTCATCTCACAAGATGTACTTAAATACAATAGCAAAATCTAATTTATTTCCCAGATCATTCACACACTCCTATCTTCTAGTATTCTATCCCTTGTCCTAAGTTTTATACTTCCATCTATAATGCCTTTTCTTGTGTCCTTTTTCTACTGATTTGCTGCCCCCTAAAACATATAAATTGACTGAAATTGTGTTTTAGATGCATGAATTGATCGTTAGGTGTGTTCATAAATCATTTAAGTAGATTGCAACGGATGTTAAGAATATAGATATTACAATCAACTTGTTTTTGTTTTTAAGTCCTATTCAAAATATGATTATTTTCAATGAAAAGTAGTCCAAAAAATAAACTCTCTCTTTACTGATGAACAGTGTAAACTTTTGATTATAATCTTCTCTATTACTATAACACTATAAATTCTTCAGTTAATCACAGAACAAACTTTATCACGGGAAATACCAATATGCAGAGAGCTGTCTTCCATCATGACCACTCCGATTGCCTTCAATAAATCTAGGATGTGTTTTGAGCCTCTTAGATAGGGGGAATTTGTACTTGAGCTTGTAAAAATATGTCCACATATTGGGATAAATTGGAAATAGAGATCCTATCAGTTACTAAATAGGATGCACTTATGGTTTCATGGGTCTTTACACATTTTTGCCAAGAAATAAAATACTAGTATCCATGGATGTCCATTTATTAAATATATTTTTATTACTTTTGTGTCAAACATCTTGCCTGCCTGTTTAATGTTTGACTAAAAATGCCTGACATCAAACCGTTCTGTAAAAGTGATCTTAAATTATTCTGAAATTCAGCAGTGGGATCTTGTTTTAGTTTTATATATGTATACAGGTCTCCAAGTAATTGTACTTCTGTACAATTACTGTACCTATATCTTCCCATTGTTACCACTCCCGCCCCCTCCCCCCCCCCACCCATTTTTGTCAGCAGGTTTAATTATTAGTTCAGTTGATCTGCATGAATCTCTTGATGATTAAAGCAATTCTCTATCTTTCTATTCCTTATTATTTCTAGGATTCTACATTACCAATGCTAACACTGAGTGTATTTGCAGGGAAGAAATTGGATTGCATGTTACTTTTTTCTTTCAGAAAATATTTTAACTCAGTTTCTTTGTAAAGAGTTTCAAATTAAGGAATGTCTCAAATTTACTTTTTTACAAGCAGTTGTAAACATGAGACCCTTGATCAGAAGGGAGATTTCATGTTCATTAAGAATGAGTGGGCTTGAATTGAAAATCAAGGCTGTATCTATTGGTTGTACAAGCGTTTGCTTGGTGCATTGTCTACTACACCCCCTGGACTTTTTTTTACCTTTTTGCTGAATTTAAAAATGGGTAAATTTAACCTGATTACTAGATCCTGTTTTAACATTATTTCCTTTGGTTCAGAAAGTTTTGAATAAAGTTAAAATCTATTTTTTCTATTTTAGAACCACATATTTATTGGACCACCCATTACTTATAGCCTTATTTCCTCCCGGATGCTTGATGACTAATTTCTATTTTTTTTACGATGTTTAGAGTACACTTTGCCTTCAGAATGATTAGGGCTTATCAATGTTTCCACTTCCAATCTGTTTTGTATTTCTGTATCATTTATACCCCTCCAGTATCCCTCTGCTCTACCACCATCTCTGGTTGAAATTCTGTTCATTCTATAATGGGGACTCTGTCTCTCTGGAATTTCTTCTTTTTATAATCAATAATATTTTTTTTCCAATAGATGTAACCTGTGTTGTAAATGTTTTTTTCCTATAGTCATATAGTTATCATGAAGGGTTGTAATTTTTTAAGAACGGATTTCATTTTCTCATTAGTTTATAATTGTTCCTTCCTGGCCTCAATCTCAAGTTTGTTCTACATGTAGATAGAACCCATAAAGTAAAGAGTCACGCTTTTTTTTTAATAATGTCATCAACTAAGTCAAAAGATCATTTCTTTTGTACTTTAGCCCTATATGGACTGGGTTACACTGTAAATATTTCTCCAATGTTAATACGTTCCATAAATTCCTTGTTTCTTGCAATAGATAGTCCTCTAATGTCCCCAAACCAGGCATTATACTTTCTTAGTCATAATTGTAAGAGGGCACAATCAGGTGAGTCTTAAAAATTATTCAATTTGCCCTTTATTTCCAAACAGGGCAATAGGTTTGGTATAAAACCCAAATTGGGAGCACGAAAAGGTAAAGAAATATACAAACTGCTTATTTTGGCTCACTTTAGAAGATAGAAATAATATAACCAACAACAGCATAACTGAATGAAGTCAATCCTCCACGAATCTAGTATAAGAAACAGAACTACTTTATTAGTCAGTGGTGCTTATCTTGCATATAAATAAGTCTATCCAAATAGTGGCAAAGATACAACATAAAATAGCTCTACTTACTCATAATTGTGAATAATTCCGTATAGCTTAAAGATTCAGCTAAGAAGATTCCTTCCTATGGTAATCCATCTGACTCCTTCAAGTTTTGCCAGACGTTAAATACCATGTATATCCAATAGTTAAAATCTCATAGAACTCAGTTCTAAAAAGGAGGCAGTGATTCCCAACAGAGGTTTGAGTGCAATATACTGTGAAAACCAGACCAGTAGCAAAATGACATGTAGGTGGTTTTGTGAACAACGCCTATCTAAGTTTAAATTACTCAGTGGGTAATGTCACTCGATTCTACAGCATTACTTCTGACACGTTTCGATAGGTCCACCTATATTTCTCAAGGAATATTGTGGATCTTGAACAGGAAGAACAAGCATCCACTGCCTGAACACTACAGGGAGCATCGTAATGAAAGCTTTTTGGTCGACTGTGTTGAAAATGTTGGGGGCTGCATCTAAGTGGGTTAATAAACTTAACTCTATTGTTTCTGCAGAGATTAATTGTGATACAGAGCTGTTTGACCTTTTTTATCGCAGCTACCCAAGAGTTAATTGTCCCAAGAAGGAAGCCAAATGTGAAAAAGTGGACCATTCGCATCCACATATTCCAGAGTATTTCATCCAAAAAAAGGGAGATAATTATGGAAATGCATTGAAAGTAAAGCTGTGGAAGGGAGTGATGTCATCCGCATTACTGTTTGAACTTGCATCTTTCATGCAGCCACCACCCTGTTATTTGGCACCCAGCCAGGGCTTTGGCAATGCATTACATTTGAACTTCTTTTCAGCATCACTGACTCCTTTTAAGATCTGAGTCCAACAGAATTTTATTAACATGCACTGTCACATATTGGATATACATGTTATTTAACCCTTGTCTAAACTTAAAGGAGCCGGATGGATTATCACAGAGCGGAACCTTCTCAGCTGAATTATAACTAAGTAGAACAATTTTATATTGTATCTTTGCCACTAGCAGACTACATATTGAGCTATTGAAACTCAAGGCAAATGCTGACTGATAGAGTACATTGCTATTGGATTTGTACATCTGCCATAATGTATTTTGTGGTTTGGAAATTAGCTTCCGGTGTCACCCTAGCTTGTTCATGGTATAACAAATTGACATGATTGCTTCTGTCCAATTAGCAATAAGGAGATCCAGAAGCAGTAGCACTGAACCAGCAAGTAGTAGAGCACTTTTCCTGGCTATGTGTGGTGTCAGATGTCTGTGTATCTCCACTGTATATGTCACTAACACATTCCTTCAAAGCTGCAGGGGCACATTACTGACATAGCAGGAGGGTTGAACCCTAGCATGCAGGAATAAAACACAACTGGTAGAGTTTAATGGTAAAGCTTTTTGCATTGCTTTAAACTCTGCAAACAAGTAAAGACAGGATTCAATGGAGGTGGTCGAGACGTTCGCTGCACAGGAAAATGTGTAGTGTTGCAGAGACATCCACTCATTGGAGAGGTCACTCGGATGGTACACAGTGTTCCGGGACGCCCAGCGCTCCCGTGACTGCAGGACGCTGAACCCCGGGGGCTGGAGCTGACATCAACATTGGAGGTAGGAAAACAGGGTGTGGCTAGCATGATTTAGAGCCGCCCACTGCTCCTTTGTCAATTTTGAAGTGGACTATCTGGCACAGACTGACATTTTGATAAATATGTTTGTTGAAAAAGGATATTTTGGAGAAAAACTAGAAAGTACTTGGAGGTTGGTGGGTGGCATGGATAGGGAAATCATGCTACAAAAAGGAACAGAATCTTTGAATTTGACCATCATCACCTTGTTTAACACCTTGTATAAGAAAAAAAGTCTTAAAAGACACTGGCCTATTTTATGTCAGGATTCTACTCTAGGGAAAGTGTTACCCAAGAAACCCGCGTTCATGTATTGGAGAGCTCCAGGACTTAGAAATAAGATTGTGCCCAATGTCCCTGATCCCCCACAAAAAATGGTTACTTTTTAGGAAGAATATTTTAAGTGTGGGAGATGCAGGCCATGCAGAACTACACATAGAGGACTGCGGAAGCGATCGTGTTTTCAATCAAATGTCCGTCAATGTCAAATGTTAGCAACAACCAATATCCGGTAAAAAAACATATTACCTGCAACATTACTTATGTAGTATATGTATGGGAGTGTCTGTGCGGCCTCCAATATGTTAGCACCCTATGCAATTTTCAGATTAGATTAGGGGAACATGTCAATAATATCCAGAAGAATACAAAAAATATAGGTTTTCCAACCATTTTAGTTTAGCACACAACACAGACCTCAAACTACTAATTTTTTATGCTATAGACAGGTAAAGTTAATAAACATTGGAAGAGGTCCAATATGAGAAGGGAGGTTTCACAGAGAGAAACCCGATGGACCTATGAGTTGGACACAATTACCCCAAAGAAAGTAATATTGACATAGACTTAAATTGTTTTTGAACTATTGATTTTAGGAGTGCATAAATATTCAGTTCGGTTTTATTTATGTTTTTATCCAATAATAAATTTATATATACAGTATCTCACAAAAGTGACTACACCGCTCATATTTTTGTAAATTTTTTTTATACCTTTCCATGTGACAACACTGAAGAAATGACACTTTGCTACCATGTAAATTAGTGAGTCTACAGCTTGTATAAAAGTGTAAATTTGCTGTCCCCTCAAAATAACTTAACACAGCCATTAATGTCTAAACCGCTGGCAACAAAAGTGAGTACACCCCTAAGTGAAAATGTCCAAATTGGGCCCACGACATCATAGGGCTGGTGGATGTTAGACACCTTGCCCTCCTCCACCTTGGGGTCGTTATCATGTTGGAATGCTGCCCTGCGGCCCAGTTTCTGAAGGAAGGGGATCATGCTCTGCTTTAGTATGTCACAGTACATGTTGACATTCATGGTTCCCTCAACGAACTGTAGCTCCCCAGTGCTGGGAGCACTCATGCAGCCCCAGACCATGGTGGGACCCAAATCTACTTGTGGGTGTGAAGCTCTGGTGAGATTTTTTTTTATCTATGTGGCATAGGTGTTTTCTACTGGCTGAATAGCACAGAGGAGCACTTCTTTCAGGAGGGTGGATGGTATTTGCATTATAACAACTAAAGAGTTACATACATGGACACTTAGGGGTTGATTTACTAAAGGCAAAAAAACTGCACTTGCGGTTTCATTCTGCAAATGCAGTCGCTCCAGAGATTAGTAGTGTAAATGAGGTAAAACTTCACTTTGCAAAGAATACCCAATCACGTGCAAGGAAAATTTTAAAAAATAGCATTTTTCCTTGCACATGATTGGATGATGGACGTCAGCAAAGCTTCTGCTCGTTTACCAAGCTCTGGAGCAACTGCAATTGCAAAATGCACAGCCTATTTGACTTTAGTAAATCATTCCCTTAATGTTGTGACACAGATTGCTTTGTTGTATTGTGTTTCATTTAAATATTGCTGTTTAGATTCATTAACACAAGTGATTGTATGCGATTTACAGTGGGTTTTGATGTCTGTATGGTACGTTATTGCACATAAGATAGCGCAGCTCTCACGTATATACAATTTTTTTTATACATTTCACTAATACTGAGTGCTTATTGGGGGGCACGTATTGAGAACAACATCTAAGTTATATTAGGATCCATAGCGCTGTTTTTATCTATTTGTCTTCTATTCACTTTTAACTGGTAAATACCATACATTTATTTTAGAGAGACAACTGGGGTAATCCAATAATCCTTTTCTGGTGGTATGGTCCCTTTAAAGTGCCCTGTGCCAAGTTTATAAAAGCATTGCAACAGTTTCATATGACAAATTGATACAGTGCTTATTGTGTCACATTTACATTGTGTTGTTATGGCTGTGACAAATTCAGAAAGCATTATCTCCAGCTTATAGATAACAAAGCTGAAGGTTATTTAGACCAAATCAAAGTTGGTGTAATGAACACTGAGAAACTAGTTCCCCATCAGGTCCACCTTTCTTGTGATTGACAACAGTTGGCAGTGGGCAGATTCCATAGCTCTTATTCAGACCAAGAGCAGCTATGAAATCTGCTCACAGGCAAGGCAGAAATGATGGGGAATCAAGAGTTCCCTATCAGGCTCTACCTATCCCACAACTAAACACCTCAGCCATTCTTATGTCTATGGTTCCAAAAGACACACTGTCTATGACTCTTTTTATGAATTCCAGGCTCAGTATTTAGAATACATGTATCCTGAAGGGTAGAATATTTAGATGTGTTATGCCATACCATTGCTTAAAGAGGAGCTCCACCCAAAAGGGATAGCTCCGCTTATCTGCCTCCTCCCTCCCTTCGCCGATACATTTGGCATCTTTTGGGTGGGAGCAGGTACCCGCTCCCACCTCCGGCTCAGTTCGCTGCGGCAAAGTGAGCCAGAAGTTTGCCCCCTCCTCCTTCCACCCCACAATCGCCCATTGCGCGATTCACGAATGCACAGTAGATTGCGGCTTTACAGCCGGTTTGCCTTAGCCAAGATGATGGCTGCAGCACCCGAGAGCCGATTCAAGAACTGGCCCAAGTGAGGACACAACTGGATGCCTGGACAGGTAAATACCCTAACAATAAAAATCAGCAGCTACAGTATTTGTAGCTACTGACTTTTGATGTCTTGGGGGGGGGGGGGGGGGGGTAGAACTTTATATCTAAACCAAATAAACAACAAAAATGTAATATATTAAAGCCTACCAATCCTAATGCTGGCCATACACGTATAGATTTTTGGAGGAGAACATTTGTACGAAGATTATGACTATGACTTCTGGGAAGCCGACAAAAGTAGACACTATGCAGTAATGGAAACAGCTGTGAATGACTCTGAACAAAACCAGTAGTGAAACTACCAAAACTCATCCAGAATGGAGAACCTTAATGCCCCGTACACACAAGCAGAAATTCCGCCAGCAAAAGTCAGAAGTGAGCTTTTGGTTGGAAATTCCGGCCGTGTGTATGCTCCATCGGACTTTTGCTGGCGGAATTTCTGCCAGCAAAAGATTGAGAGCTGGTTCTCTATTTTTCTGACGGAAAAAGTTCTTGACGGAAATTCCGTTCGTCTGTATGCAATTCCGACGCGCAAAAAGCCACGCATGCTCGGAATCAATGCGATGCATGCTCTGAAGCATTGAACTTCATTTTCTCAGCTCGTCGTAGTGTTGTACGTCCCCGTGTTCTTGACGGTCGAAAGTTCTGAGAACTTTTGTGTGACCTTGTGTATGCAAGCCAAGCTTAAGTGGAATTCCGTCGGAAAAACCATCCAAGACTTTTCCGATGGAAATTCCGCTCGTGTTTACGGGGCATAAGTGTTTGCAACTTGAATAAAAAGTTCATTCACCTCCACATTTCGGGGCTTTGCCCCTTCATTTAGGTGAGAAGTGGAGAAGAGTTTTGGCAGTGTCTCTCCTGGTTTGTTCAGAGTCATTCACAGCTGTTTCCATCTCTGCATACCACCTCTTCTTTTACCGGCTTTTCAGAAGTCAAGTCTTTGCATCGGTTTGGTGACCTGACATCTGATCAGGGCCGTCTTTAACGCAGGGCAAAAGGGGCAGCTGCCCTGGGCCCTGTCATTGCTGTGGGGCCCAAAGCAGCTGCCACTTAAGCCCTGCGCTGCCCGCAGTTTTTGCGGAGTAGCGGGGGGAGCCGATCCCCCCTGCTCTCCCAATCGGCTACATTCATTATACAGGAGAGTGGGACAGCTGCGGGCTTCATGTGTTTGAGCCCGCTCGTCCCACTTCTCCCTCTGTCAGGAGCTGCGGACCCTAGTCAATGACAGAGCGAGAGCGGCGCTCTGTGTTCCTCCCGCCCCCACCCCCGCCTGGCAGACCTGTGTAGCACACAGCCGAGTGAAGTTTTCTGGCTGTGTGCTGGGTCTGATAGGCTGGGACTGTGTGTGTTCGTTGCACCGCCGTGTGATCAGGTAAGAAAGAACAAGGTGAAGAGAAGGGGAAGAGGATTCATTTGTGCAAAGATGGACATGGGGGTTACAGAGATGGACATGGGGGGGTACAGAGATGGACATTGGGGGTACAGAGGTGGACATGGGGGGGTACAGAGATGGACATGGGGGGTACAGAGGTGGACATGAAGGGTACAGAGATGGACATGGGGGGTACAGAGGTGGACATGGGGGGTACAGAGGTGGACATGGGGGGTACAGAGGTGGACATGGGGGTTACAGAGATGGACATTGGGGGTACAGAGGTGGACATGGGGGTTACAGAGATGGACATGGGGGGTACAGAAATGGACATGGGGGTACAGAGGTGGACATTGGGGGTACAGAAATGGACATGGGGGTACAGAAATGGACATGGGGGTACAGAGGTGGACATGGGGGGTACAGAGATGGACATGGGGGTACGGAGGTGGACATGGGGGGGTACAGAGGTGGACATGGGGGTTACAGAGATGGACATGGGGGGTACAGAGGTGGACATGGGGGTTACAGAGATGGACATTGGGGGTACAGAAATGGACATGGGGGTACAGAGGTGGACATTGGGGGTACAGAAATGGACATGGGGGTACAGAAATGGACATGGGGGTACAGAGGTGGACATGGGGGGTACAGAGATGGACATGGGGGTACGGAGGTGGACATGGGGGGGTACAGAGATGGACATGGGGGGTACACAGGTGGACATAGGGGGGTACAGAGGTGGACATGGGGGGTACAGAGGTGGACATGGGGGGTACAGAGATGGACATGGGGGGTACAGAGATGGACATGGGGGGTACAGAGATGGACATGGGGGTACAGAGGTGGACATGGGGGGTACAGAGGTGGACATGGGGGGTACAGAGATGGACATGGGGGGTACAGAGGTGGACATGGGGGTACAGAGGTGGACATGGGGGGTACAGAGGTGGACATGGGGGTACGGAGGTGAACAGAGGCGGTGGGGGGGTACAGAGGTGAACATGGATGGGGGGTACTACAGAGGTGGATAGGGGGTACAAAGGTGGACATGGGGGGGGTACAGAGGTGGACGGAAAGATATAGAAGTGAACGTGGATGGGGGTACAGAGCAGAACACAGAGGTGGATGTGGGGTACAAAGGTGGATGGAAAGATATAGAGGTGGACATGGGGGGGGGGTACAGAGGTGGATGGGGGATACAGAAGTGAGCTGTGGATGGGGGGGGGCAGAGGTAGACAGGGGATACAGAAGTGAGCTGTGGATAGAGGGGTACAGAGGTGAGCTGTGGATAGAGGGGTACAGAGGTGAGCTGTGGATAGAGGGGTACAGAGGTGAGCTGTGTATGGGGGGGACAGAGATAGACAGGGAATACAGAAGTGAGCTGTGGATGAGGTAAGCAAAGTGATGTGCAGAGGTGACCAATAGATAGTTACCTTGCGGGAGGGAGGAGGATATGCAAGTACTGCCCCTTGTGCTGATTTTTTTCTGTGCCCTGTATGATACAAACACCTCAAAGTACACACCCCCAATCCCTGTGTGTCATCCTGGACTCCTATCTCCCCCCTTCCCCCATTATCTTGAACTCCCCCATCTCTCCCCCCCCAATCATCCTGGACTCCCATATCTCCCCCCCCCACCCATCATCCTGGACTTCTCTATCTCTTCCCCCCATCATTATTATACAGGATTTATATAGCGCCAACAGTTTGTGCAGCGCTTTACAACATGAGGGCAGACAGTACAAGCAGAATACAATGCAATACATAAGTTTACGTGTTTGTTTTGTTTTTTCGAATGTTGGGGTGGAGAGACAATTTGCATGGGGGGGGCCCAAGAATTTTTTTTGCCCAGGGCCCAATCAATAGTAAAGACGGCCCTGCATCTGATAGGAGTTAAATTACTTAGTTACATGCTCTGATCAAGTAGCTTATTTGTAAGTTCAATTGGTCTCCATTTTATTTAATAAAGGGTGTCCTATCTGCACTCAGGTTTTTTTTACTCCCTTGTGTATCCAAAAGACGGTAGGATTGATTTAATAAAGGAATAGAAACTGATTGCTTTTTTTTTTATAAAGCCCAACTCTGGGAAACGTAAAATTATCCCTTGCAGTGGACCTGTGCCCATACTGCAGGGGTTAATTTCTCATATAATTCTAAAACACTTTTTAAATCTACGCTTCAGCAGTCTATGGTCCTTATGCTATTAGGACCAAAGCAAGATCAATTAGACTTGATGAAGCTGAGGGACAGTCCAGCACTGGAGCAATGGGGAGCTTCATCTGCCGGGGGAGCAGAGGATCAGGTAAGTTTTAAGTTCAGGTAAGAGCTTTTCCCCTTCCTGACACTAGGCGAACGGAGCCCCACTGCAAGCAATAATTTCACATTTTTTAGTTGAGCTTTAAAGTGAGCATTATGTGTGTTCATTATGCTATGTGAATGATAGTAAATAAGGTAAACTCTAAATATACAATCACATGCAAGAGAAATTTTAAAAAAAAGGATTATGCTATTAAATGATTGGTGATTGAAGTAAACACAGCTTACCTTTTCTGTACAAAGCTTTTAGGAAATTGGTGGTCAAAGACAACAGGCCATACATGATTTGTGTTTTTTCCTTCAACCAGCTGGTTGAATGAAAAAATATGAACTGATTTCCCCTATACACATTTGATGTGGATGGGGGAATCACCCTCGCTGAGCTATTGTATTCTGCCAGCGGGGAGTCTTCTCCAACAGCAGAATACATGAATCAGTGTTGCTGGCTTTAGCCTGCTCCACTAATCGTTCAGGGAAAACCCCACAGGCTGGTTGTACACAAGTTCATTGATAGGTCAACTTGTGTACAACCAACTGGCCTATACATAGATTGAAATTCAGCAGGTCTCTGCTGACCAGCTGGCCAAATTTTGATCCATGTATGATCAGCTTTGGACTGACTTTTTGGTGTATTCTTCAACAAGCCCAGTGCAAAGTGAACAGTCAGTGTTACTTTAGTAAAGCATTCTGTGTCTTTTAGCTGAGTTTAGCACTCCTTAAAGAGGGTGTAAACCCTGATGGGTTTTACTTCCTTCCTTTGCCTCTGCAAAGTAAAAGCATAATGTGCTAGTATGCATCGCATACTAGCACATTATGTGACACTTACCTGCAAACCAAGCCCTCACCGTTGACGCTGCAGGCCGCATCCATATTCGCCCCTCTTCCTTCCGCGGCCGTGGACTCCGACTCTGTGGCTGGCCAGAGATGCTTGGGCGCGGGAGCCACCAGTCATGGCACTCGCTCGTGAAGAAACGGCACGGGGTGTTTCTTCACAGCTCATGCGCCGATGACATCATCGACGCAAAACACAGTAGATATCTCCTAAACAGCGTACGTTTAGGAGATATTTACAGTACCTATAGGTAAACCTTATGCTAGGCTTACTTATAGGTACAACTTCCACAGAGAGGTTTACAAGCTCTTTAAAGTTTACCCCCCCAGTTTAAATGCATGTGATGTGGCTGAGAACTATGTATATGGCTTGCAAACTTATACTACAAAAATGGATATCAAATCACTCGCCAATGATAGATCAATTGATCAAAGAAATTGATCTTCATTTAAGATGGGAGGAATTGACATATAAGCATTTGAGGTGTTATTTTAAAAAAATTGTGAAGATTTGGCAATAGTATTAGTTTCTAATTTTCAGCCATCTGAGTATATTAATGATAATATGGAAAGTTAATAATGAGAATCTTGTAGGGAAATAACCAAACAAGAATATATGCACCATAAAGGTGTAATAATGGGTTGGAGGGGTCTGTTTAATGATTGAAATACAGTTTAGTGAGCGTACATTTGTTTTCGTTTTTTTGGGGTTTTTTTGTTGTAGCTGTTGTTGTATTGTATTGATGATGGGTGAGGATATGAGATGGATATGTTTTATGTGCTTTTCTTGTTGTATAATGAAGAAAATTAATAAAAATGATTTGATTGAAAAAGTATATCAAAAATATTTTTTCAAGTTTTGGGCAGAATGTGCAAATATAGGGGTTTTAACCATTTCATATTCGATGCAAAATGGTAGCTTTAAATATAAATAAATTAAAAAAAAATAATATACTTTAAGTGATATTACAGCTTGATGAATCAGAGCCGTGGCCTCCAATTTACATGCCTTTAATTGATCCCCAATGTAGACAACATCCAAGATGAATATGCATACTGATTGTTTGCAGCTGAATTGATCCAATCAGACCTTTCCGCTGATAAAACATTTACATTAGTAGTGTTTAATCCCATACAAATTGAAAAGCTTTTTTCAGCTATCAAAGGTTCTGAAATCTGTTTTAGTCCATGGAGGATCAAGACATCAAACCACCCATTTTATCCCAGAGTCC